>NC_134542.1:123715025-123725025 GCF_050624435.1 Tenrec ecaudatus
CTAACCATAACCCCTAATCCTAACCCTAACCCTAACCCTAAGAACCCTAACCCTAACAACCCTAACCACCCTAACCATAACCATCCTAATCCAAACCTAACCCTAACAGCCCTAACCCTAACAACCCTAACCCTAACAACCCTAACCCTAAAACCCTAAGCCTAACAAACCGAACACTAACAACCCTAAGCCTAACAATCCTAACCCTAACCCTAAACCTAACCCTAACCCTTTACCCTAAACCCTAAACCTAACCCTAACCCTAACCCTAACCCTAACCCTTACCCTAACCCCCTAAAACCCTAACCCCCTAACCCTAACCCTAATCCTAACCGCTAAACCTAACCCTCACCTTAACACTAACCCTAACCCTAAGCCTAACCCCAAACCCCTAACCCTAAACCTAAGCCCTCACCCCTATCCCCTAACCCTAAACACAACCCTAATCCTAACTCTAACCCTAACCCCCTAAAACCCTGACCCTAACCCCAACCCTAATGGTAACCCTAACCCTAAAACCCTAACCCTAATCCTAACCCTAACACTAACCCCCTAACCCTAACCCTGACCCTAACACTATCCCTAACCCTAACCATAACCCCAAAACCCTAACACTAACCCTAACACTAACCCTAAACCCCTAAAACCCTAACCCTAACCCTAACCCTAACCCTAACACTAACCACGTAACCCTAATCCTTACCCTAACCCTACCCATAAGCCCATAAAACCCTAACCCCCTAACCCTAACCCTAACCCTAACCCCTAATCCTACCGCTACCCCTAACCCTAACCATAACCCCAAACCCCTTACCCTAACCCTAACCTTAACCCCTAACCCTAACCCTAACCCTAACCCTAACTCTAACCCTAGCCCTAAACCCCCTAATACCCTAACACTAACAACCCTAACCCTAACAACCCTAACCCTAACAACACTAACCCTAACCCTAACCCCCTAAAACTCGAACCCTAATGTTAACCCTAACCCCCTAAAACCCTAACCCTAACCCTAACACTAATCCCCTAATCCTAACCCTAACCCTAACACTAACCCTTAACATAACCGCCTAAAACCCTCACCCCCTAACCCTAACACTAACCCTAAACCCTAATCCTAACCCTAACCCTAACCCTAAAACCCTAACCCTAACCCTAACCCGAACCACTAACCCCTAACCCCTAACACTAACCATAACCCCTAATCCTAACCCTAACCATAACCCTAACCATAACCCAAAATCCTAACCCTAACCCTAACTCATAACCCCTAACCCTAACCCTAACCCTAACCCTAATCTAACCTTAACCCTAAACCCCCTAAAACCCTAACCCTAACTCTAACCCTAACACCATAACCTTAACCCTAACCTTAACCTTAACCCTAACACGAACATCCCTAACACTAACAGCCCTAACCCTAACAAACCTAACCCTAACAACCCTAACTCTAACAACCCTAACCCTAACCCTAACCCTAACCCTTAACCCTAAACCCTAAACCTTACCCTACCTAACCCTAACCCTAACTCTAACCCTAACCCCCTAAAACCCTAAACCACTAACCCTAACCCTAACCCTAACCCCTAACCCTATCCCTAACCCTAACCCCAAACCCTAACCCTAACCCTAACCCCTAACCCCTAACCCATAACCCTAACTCTAAACCTAACCCTAACCTTAACCCTAACTCTAACCTCCTAAAACCCTAAACCTAACCCTAACCCTAACCCTAACCTCCAAAACCCTAACCCTAACTCTAACCCTAACACTAACCCCCTAACCCTAAACCTAACCCTAACCCTAACCATAACACCATAAAACCCTAACCCCCTAACCCTAACACTAAACCCTAATTCTAACCCTATACCTAACCCTAACCAAAGCCCCAAAACCCTAACCATAACCCTAACACTAACCCCTAACCCCTAACACCTAACCCTAAACCTAACCCGAACCCTAACCCTAACCCTAAAACCTCTAAATCCCTAACACTAACAACCCTAACCCTAACAACCCTAACCCTAACAACCCTAACACTAACCCTAACCATCCTAACCCTAACCACGCTAACCATAACCACCCTAACCCTAACCCTAACCCTAACAACCCTAACCCTAACAAACTAACCCTAACAACCCTAACCCTAACAACAATAACCTATCAACCCTAACCCTATCAACCCTAACCCTAACCCTAACCCAAACCCTAAACCTAACCCTTAGAAACCTAACCCTAACCCTAATCCTAACCCTAACCCTAACCCTAACAAGCCTAACAATAACAACACTAAACCTAACAACCTTAACCCTAACCCTAACCCTAAACCTTAACCCTAACCCTAAACCCCTAACCCTAACCCTAAACCTAACCCTAACCCTAACCCTAAACCTAACTCTAACACTAACCCTAACCCTAACCCCCTAACTCTAACCCTAACCCTAACCCAAACCCCCTAAAGCTAACCCCTAACCCTAACCCTAACCCTAACCCTAATCTTAACCCTAACCCTAACCCCCTAAAATCCTAACCCTAACACTAACCTTAAAGCTAACCCTAACCCTAACCCTAACAACCCTAACCCTAACAACCCTAACCCTAACAACCCTATCCCTAACCCTAATCTCCTAAAACCCTATCCCTAACCCTAACCCCCTAAAAACCTAACCCTAACCCTAAACCCTAACCCCTAACCCTAACCCTAAACATAACCGTAACCCTAACCCTAACCCTAACCTGAAACCTAACCCTAACCCTAACTTCCTTAAAACCCTAACCCTAACCCTAAACCTATACCCCTAAAACCCTAACCATAACCCTAACCCTAACACTAACAACTCTAACCCTAACAACCCTAACACTAACAACCTTAACCCTAACAACCCTAACCCTAAAAACCCTAACGGTTACCCTAACCATAACCCTAACCTTAACCCTAACCGTAACCTAAAAACTTTAACCCTAACAACCCTAACACTAACCGTAACCACCCTAACCATAACCACCCTAACACTAAGCCTAACCCTAACCCTAACAACCCTAACCCTAACAACCCTAACCCTAACAACCCTAACCCTAACAACCCTAACACTAACCTCCTAACCCTAAACCTAAACCTTAACCCTAAACCCTAAACCTAACCCTATCCCTAACCCCTAACCCCTAACCCCTAACCCTAACCCTAACCATAACCCAAACACTAACCCTAACCTTATACCTAACCCTAACCCTAACCCCCTTAAAACATTACCCCTAACCCTAAACCCCTAAAACCCTAACCCTAACCCTAACTTTAAACCTAACACTAACAACCCTAACACTAAAAACCCTAACCCTAACAACCCTAACCCTAACCCTAACAACCCTAACCCTAAAAACCCTAACCCTTACCCTAACCCTAACCTTAAACCTAACCCTAACCTTAACCCCAACCCTAACCCTAAGAACCCTAACCCTAACAACCCTAACACTAACCCAAACCACCCTAACCATAACCATCCTAATCCTAACCCTAACCCTAACAACCCTAACCCTAACAACCCTAACCCTAAAACCCTAACCCTAACAAACCGAACCCTAACAACCCTAAGCCTAACAACCGTAACCCTAACCCTAAACCTAACCCTAACCCTTAACCCTAAACCCTAAACCTAACCCTAACCCTAACCCTTACCCTAACCCCATAATCCCTAACCCCCTAACCCTAACCCTAATCTTAACCCCTAAACTTAACCCTCACCTTAACACTAACCCTAACCCTAACCCTAACCCTTAACCCTAAACCCTAAACCTTACTCTACCTAACCCTAACCCTAACTCTAACCCTAACCCCCTAAAACCCTAAACCACTAACCCTAACCCTAACCCTAACCCCTAACCCTATCCCTAACCCTAACCCCAAACCCTAACCCTAACCCTAACCCCTAACCCCTAACCCATAACCCTAACTCTAAACCTAACCCTAACCTTAACCCTAACTCTAACCTCCTAAAACCCTAAACCTAACCCTAACCCTAACCCTAACCTCCAAAACCCTAACCCTAACTCTAACCCTAACACTAACCCCCTAACCCTAAACCTAACCCTAACCCTAACCATAACACCATAAAACCCTAACCCCCTAACCCTAACACTAAACCCTAATTCTAACCCTATACCTAACCCTAACCAAAGCCCCAAAACCCTAACCATAACCCTAACACTAACCCCTAACCCCTAACACCTAACCCTAAACCTAACCCGAACCCTAACCCTAACCCTAAAACCTCTAAATCCCTAACACTAACAACCCTAACCCTAACAACCCTAACCCTAACAACCCTAACACTAACCCTAACCATCCTAACCCTAACCACGCTAACCATAACCACCCTAACCCTAACCCTAACCCTAACAACCCTAACCCTAACAAACTAACCCTAACAACCCTAACCCTAACAACAATAACCTATCAACCCTAACCCTATCAACCCTAACCCTAACCCTAACCCAAACCCTAAACCTAACCCTTAGAAACCTAACCCTAACCCTAATCCTAACCCTAACCCTAACCCTAACAAGCCTAACAATAACAACACTAAACCTAACAACCTTAACCCTAACCCTAACCCTAAACCTTAACCCTAACCCTAAACCCCTAACCCTAACCCTAAACCTAACCCTAACCCTAACCCTAAACCTAACTCTAACACTAACCCTAACCCTAACCCCCTAACTCTAACCCTAACCCTAACCCAAACCCCCTAAAGCTAACCCCTAACCCTAACCCTAACCCTAACCCTAATCTTAACCCTAACCCTAACCCCCTAAAATCCTAACCCTAACACTAACCTTAAAGCTAACCCTAACCCTAACCCTAACAACCCTAACCCTAACAACCCTAACCCTAACAACCCTATCCCTAACCCTAATCTCCTAAAACCCTATCCCTAACCCTAACCCCCTAAAAACCTAACCCTAACCCTAAACCCTAACCCCTAACCCTAACCCTAAACATAACCGTAACCCTAACCCTAACCCTAACCTGAAACCTAACCCTAACCCTAACTTCCTTAAAACCCTAACCCTAACCCTAAACCTATACCCCTAAAACCCTAACCATAACCCTAACCCTAACACTAACAACTCTAACCCTAACAACCCTAACACTAACAACCTTAACCCTAACAACCCTAACCCTAAAAACCCTAATGGTTACCCTAACCATAACCCTAACCTTAACCCTAACCGTAACCTAAAAACCTTAACCCTAACAACCCTAACATTAACCGTAACCACCCTAACCATAACCACCCTAACCATAACCACCCTAACACTAAGCCTAACCCTAACCCTAACAACCCTAACCCTAACAACCCTAACCCTAACAACCCTAACACTAACCTCCTAACCCTAAACCTAAACCTTAACCCTAAACCCTAAACCTAACCCTATCCCTAACCCCTAACCCCTAACCCCTAACCCTAACCCTAACCATAACCCAAACACTAACCCTAACCTTATACCTAACCCTAACCCTAACCCCCTTAAAACATTACCCCTAACCCTAAACCCCTAAAACCCTAACCCTAACCCTAACTTTAAACCTAACACTAACAACCCTAACACTAAAAACCCTAACCCTAACAACCCTAACCCTAACCCTAACAACCCTAACCCTAAAAACCCTAACCCTTACCCTAACCCTAACCTTAAACCTAACCCTAACCTTAACCCCAACCCTAACCCTAAGAACCCTAACCCTAACAGCCCTAACACTAACCCAAACCACCCTAACCATAACCATCCTAATCCTAACCCTAACCCTAACAACCCTAACCCTAACAACCCTAACCCTAAAACCCTAACCCTAACAAACCGCACCCTAACAACCCTAAGCCTAACAACCGTAACCCTAACCCTAACCCTAAACCTAACCCTAAACCTTAACCCTAAACCCTAAACCTAACCCTAACCCTAACCCTTACCCTAACCCCATAATCCCTAACCCCCTAACCCTAACCCTAATCTTAACCCCTAAACTTAACCCTCACCTTAACACTAACCCTAACCCTAAGCCTAACCCCAAACCCCAAACCCCTAACGCTAACCCTAACCCCTCACCCCTATACCCTAACCCTAACCACAACCCTAATCCTAACTCTAACCCTAACCCCTAAAATCCTAACCCTAACCCTAACCCTAACGGTAACCCTAACCCTAAAACCCTAACCCTAACACTAACCCCCTAACCCTAACCGTAACCCTAACACTATCACTAACCCTAACCATAATCCCAAAAACCTAACACTAACACTAACTCTATCCCTAAACCCCAAAACCCTAACACTAACCCTAACACTAACCCCCTAACCCTAAAACTAACCCTAACCCTAACCATAACCCCCTAAAACCCTAACCCCCTAACCCTAAACCTAACCCTAAACCCTAATCCTACCCCTAACCATAACCCTAACCATAACCCCAAACGCTTACCCTAACCCTAACCTTAACCCCTAACCCATAACCCCTAACCCTAACCCTAACCCTAACACTAACCCTAACCCTAAACCTAACCCTAACTCTAACCCTAACCCTAAACCCCCTAATACCCTAACACTAACAACCCTAACCCTAACAACCCTAACCCTAACAACACTAACCCTAACCCTAACCCGCTAAAACCCTAACCCTAACGCTAACCCTAACCCCGTAAAACCCTAACCCTAACCCTAACACTAACCCCCTAATCCTAACCCTACCCTAACACTAACCCTTAACATAATCGCCTAAAACCCTCACCCCCTAACCCTAACCCTAACCCTAACCCTAATCCTAACACTACCCCTAACCCTAAACCCTAACCCTAACCCTAACCCCTAACCCCTAACCCCTAACCCTAACCATAACCCCTAATCCTAACCCTAACCATAACCCTAACCATAACCCCAAATCCTAACCCTAACCCTAACCCTAACTCATAACACATAACCCCTAACCCTAACCCTAACCCTAATCTAATCTTAACCCTAAACCTCCTAAAACCCTAACCCTAACTCTAACCCTAACCCCCTAAAACCCTAACCTTAACCCTAACCCTAACCTTAACCCTAACCCTAACATCCCTAACACTAACACCCTAACCCTAACAACCCTAACTCTAACAACCCTAACTCTAACAACCCTAACCCTAACCCTTAACCCTAAACCCTAAACCTAACCCTTACTTAACCCTAACCCTAACTCTAACCCTAACCCCCTAAAACCCTAACCCACTAACCCTATCCCTAACCCAAACACCTAACCCTAACCCTAACCCTAACCCTAACCCCAAACCCTAACCCTAACCCTAACCATGACCCAAACACTACCCCTAAACTTATACCTAACCCAAACCCTAACCCTAACCCTAACCCCCTTAAAACACTACCCCTAACCCTAAAACCCTAAAACCCTAACCCTAACCCTAACATTAAACCTAACACTAACAACCCTAACACTAAAAACCCTAACCCTAACAACCCTAACCCTAACCCTAACCCTAACAACCCTAACCCTAAAAACCCTAACCCTTACCCTAACCCTAACCTTAAACCTAACCCTAACCTTAACCCGAACCCTAACCCTAACAACCCTAACACTAACCCTAACCACCCTAACCATAACCATCCTAATCCTAACCCTAACCCTAACATCCCTAACCCTAACAACCCTAACCTAACAACTTAACCCTAAAACCCTAACCCTAACAAACCGAACCCTAACAACCCTAAGCCTAACAACCCTAACCCTAAACCTAAACCTAACCCTAACCCTTAACCCTAAACCAAACCCTAACCCTAAACCTAACCCCCTAAAACCCTAACACCCTAACCCTAACCCTACTCCTAACCCCTAAACCTACCCCTCACCTTAACACTAACCTAACCCTAAGCCTAACCTCAAACCCCTAACACTAACCCTAACCCCTTACCCCTATCCCCTAACCCTAACCACAACCCTAATCCTAACTCAACCCTAACCCCCTATAACCTTAACCCTAACCCTAACGGTAACTCTAACCCTAAAACCCTAACCCTAACCCTAACCCTAACCCTAACACTAACCCCCTAACCCTAACCCTAACCCTAACACTATCCCTAACCCTAACCATAACCCCAAAACCCTAACCCTAACCCTAACCCTAACCCCCTAAAAACCTAACCCTAACCCTAACCCTAACACTAACCCCCTAACCCTAACCCTAACCACTAATCCTACCCATAACCCTAACCCTAACCATAACCCCAAAACCCTTATCCTAAACCTAACCTTAACCCCTACCCCATAACCACTAACCCTAACCCTAATCCTAACCATAACCCTAACCCAACCCTAAACCTAACCCTAAATCTTACCCTAACCCTAAACCCCCTAATACCCTAACACTAACAACCCTAACCCTAACAACCCTAACCCTAACAACACTAACCCTAACCCTACCCCCTAAAACCCTAACCCTAACGCTATCCCTAACCCCCTAAAACCCTAACCTTAACCCTAACACTAACCCCCTAATCCTAACCATAACCCTAACACTAACCCTTAACATAACCGCCTAAAACCCTCACCCACTAACCCTAAACCTAACCCTAAACCCTAATCCTAACCCTAACAATAACCCTAAAACCCTAATCCTAACCCTTACCCTAACACCTAAACCCTAACCCCTAACCCTAACCATAACCCCGAATCCTAACCGTAACCATAACCCTAACCCTAACCCTAACTGATTACCCATAACCCCTAACCCTCACCCTAACCCTAACCCTAATCTAACCTTAACCCTAAACCCCTAAACCCTAACCCTGACTCTAACCCTAACCCCCTAAAACCCTAACCTTAATCCTAACCCTAACCTTAATCCTAACCCTAACATCCCTAACACTAACAACCCTAACCCTAAACCCCTAAAACCCTAACCCTAAAATTAAACCTAACACTAACAACCCTAACACTAAAACCCTAACCTTAACAACCCTAACCTAACCTTAACCCTAACAACCCTAACCCTAAAAACCCTAACCCTTACACTAACCCTAACCTTAAACCTAACCCTAACCTTAACCCTAACCCTTACCCTAAGAACCCTAACCCTAACAACCCTAACACTAACCCTAACCACCCTAACCATAACCATCCTAATCCTAACCCTAACCCTAACAACCCTAACCCTAACAACCCTAACCCTAACAACCCTAACCCTAAAACCCTAACCCTAACAAACCGAAACCTAACAACCCTAAGCCTAACAACCCTAACCCTAACCCTAACCCTAACCCCCTAAAACCCTAACCCCCTAACCCAAACCCTACTCCTAACCCCTAAACCTAACCCTCACCTTAACACTAACCCTAACCCTAAGCCTAACCCCAAACCCCTAACCCTAACCTAACCCCTCACCTCTATCCTAACCCTAACCACAACCCTAATCCTAACTCTAACCCTAACCCACTATAACCTTAACCCTAACCCTAACGGTAAATCTACCCTAAACCTAACCCTAACACTAACCCTAACACTAACCCCCTAACCCTAAGCCTAACCCTAACACTATCCTAACCCTAACCATAACCCCAAAACCCTAACCCTAACCCTAAACCTAACCCTAACCGCCTAAAACCCTAACCCTAACCCTAACACTAACCCCCTAACCCTAACCCTAACCACTAATCCTACCCCTAACCCTAACCCTAACCATAACCCCAAAACCCTTATCCTAACCCTAACCTTAACCCCTAACCCATAACCACTAACCCTAATTCTAACCCTAACCTTAACCCTAAACCTAACCCTAACTCTAACCCTAACCCTAAACCCCCTAATACCCTAACACTAACAACCCTAACCCTAACAACCGTAACCCTAACAACACTAACCCTAAACCTAACCCCCTAAAACCCTAACCCTAACGCTAACCCTAACCCCCTAAAACCCTAACCTTAACCCTAACACTTAACCCCTAATCCTAACCCTAACCCTA
>NC_134542.1:123727078-123744578 GCF_050624435.1 Tenrec ecaudatus
GAACCCTAACCCTAACCCTAACCCTAATCCCCTAAAACCCTAACCAAAACCTAACCCTAAACCTAACCCTAACCCTAACAACCCTACCCCTAACAACTCTAACCCTAACACTAACTCTAACCCTAACCCTAACAACCCTAAACCTAACAACCCTAGCCCTTACCTTAACCCTAACCATAACCCTAACCCTAACAACCCTAACCCTAACAACCGTAAAACTAACCCTAACCACCCTAACCCTAACCACCCTAACCCTAACCCTAAACCTAACCCCCTAAAAACCTAACCTCCTATAACTAACCCTAACCCTAACCGTAACCCCTAAACCTAACCCTAACCCTAACCCTAAGCTTAACCCCAAACCACTAACCCTAACCCTAATCCTCGCCCTAACTCCTTAAAACCCTAACCCGAACCCTAACCCTAACACTAACCCCCTAACCCTAACCCTAACACTAACCCAAACCCTAACCTAAACCACCTAAAAGCTTAACCCCCTAACCCTAACCTAACCCTAAACCTAACACTAACCCGAACCCTAACCCTAACCCTAAACCCCCTAAATCCCAAACCCTATCCCTAACCCTAACAACCCTAACACTAACAAACCTAACCCTAACAACCCTAACCCTAACCCTAACACTAACAATCCTAACTCTAACAACACTAAACCTAATGCTAACCCTAACCCTAACCCTAACAACCCTAACCCTAACAACCCTAAACCTTTACCTAAACCTAAGCCTAATCCTAAACCTAAGCCTAAGCCTAAGCCTAAGCCTAACCCTAACCCTAACGCTATCCTATCCCTAACCCTATACCCAACCCTATCCCTATCCCTATCCCTATCCAAACCCTAACCCTAACCCTAACCCTAAACCTAACCCTAACCCTAATCCTAACCCTAACCCTATTCCTATCCCTATCCCTAAACCTAACTCAAACCCTAACCCTAACCGTAACCCTAACCCTATCCCTAAACCTAAACCTATCCCTATCCCTAATCCTATCCCTATCACTAACCCTAATCTTATACCTATCCCTTACACTAACCCAAACTCTAACCCTAACCCTAACCTTATCCCTAACCCTAACCCTACCCTATCCCTATCCCTATCCTTATCCCTATCCCTAACCCTAAGCCTACACCTAAGCCTAAGCCCAAGCCTAATCCTAAGCCTAACCCTAACCCTCACCCTAACCTTAACCCTAACTCAATCCCTATTCCTAACCCTAACGCAATCCCTATCCCTAACACTAACCCTAACAGTAACCATAACCCTAAACATAACCCTTACCCTATACCTATCCCTATCCATATCCCTAACATTAACCCTAACCCTAAAACCTATCCGTAAACCTATCCCTATCCCTAACCCTAACCTTATCACTATCCCTAACCCTATCCCTAACCCTAACCAACCTAAACCTAACACTAACCCTAATCTTAACCCTATCCCTATCCCTAAACCGAAACCTACACCTACCCCTAACCCTAACCCAAAAGCTAACCCCAAAACCCCAACCCTAACCCCTAACCCCCAAAACTAAACCTAACCCTAACCCTAAGCCTATCCCTATCCCTATCCTTATCCCTATCCCTATCCCTAAACCTATCCCTAACCCTAAAGCTAACCCTAACACTATCCCTATACCTATCCCTAACGCTAACCCTAACCCTAACCCTTAACCTAACCCTAAACCTAACCCTAACCCTAACCCTAACCCTAAACCAATGCTAACCCTAACCCTAACCCTAACCCTAAACCCATAAGCCTAACCCTAACCTTAACCCTAACCCTAACCCTAACCCTAAGCCTAACTCTATCCCTATCCCTATCCTTAACTCTTACCCTAAACCTAACTCTAACCTTAACCCTAACCCTATCCCTATCCCTATCCCTATCCCTAACCCTAACCCTATCCCTATCCCTAACCCTATCCCAAACCCTAACCCTACCCTTATCACTATTCCTAACCCAATCCCTAACCCTAAACCTAAACCTAATTCTAACCCAAACCCTAACCCTAAACCCATAAGCCTTACCCTAACCTTAACCCTAACCCTAACCCTAGCCCTAAGCCTAACTCTATCCCTATCCCTATCCTTAACTCTTACCCTAACCCTAACCCTAACCTAACCCTAACCCTAAACCTATCCCTAACCCTGACCCTATCTCTATCCCTAACCCTATACCTAAACCTAAACCTAACCCGATCCCTATGCCTAACCCTAAGCCTAATACTAAGCCTAAGCTAAGCCTAAGCCTAAGTCTAAACCTAAGCCTAACCCTAACCCTAACCCTAACCCTATCCCTATTCCTAACCCTAACCCTATCCCTATCCCTATCCCTAACCCTAAACCTAACCCTAACCTTAACCCTAACCCTATCCCTATCCCTATCCCTATCCCTAAGCCTAACCCTATCCCTATTCCTAACCCTATCCGAAACCCTAACCCTACCCTTATCACTATTCCTAACCCAATCCCTAACCCTAAACCTAAACCTAACACTAACCCTAAACCTAACTCTAACCCTAACCCTAAACTTATCCCTAACCCTAACCCTAATTCTAACACTAACCCTAACCCCTAACCCCAAAACCTAACCCTGAACCCCCATCCCTAACCCTAACCCTATCCCTAGCCCTAAGCTTAAGCCTAAGACTAAGCCTAAACCTAAGCCTAAGCCTAACCCTAACCCTAACCCTATCCCTAACCCTATCCCTTTCCATATCCCTAACCCTAACCCTAACCGAACCCTAACCCTAACCCTATACTTAACCCTAACCCTATCGCTATCCCTAAACCTATCCCTAAACCTAACCCTAACCCTATCCCTAAGCCGAAGCCTAAGCCTAAGCCTTAGCCTAAGCCTAACCCTAACCCTAACCCTATAGCTATCCCTAACCCTAACACAAACCCTACCCCTAACCGTAACCCTAACCCTATCCCTATCCCTAAACCTAACCCTATCCCTATCCCTAAACCTATCCCTATCACTAACCCTAACCTTATCACTATCCCTAACCCTATCCCAACACTAACCCTAAACCTAAACCTAACACTAACACTAACACTAAACCTAACACTAATCCTAAGCCTAACCCTAAACCTATCCCTAACCCCAACCCTAACCCTATACCTAACCCTAAGCCTAACCCTAACCCTAACACTAACCCTAACCCTATCCCTATCCCTAAACCGATCCCTAACCCTACTCCTACCCATAACCCTAACCCTAACCCCTAACCCCCAAACCTAACCCCGAACCCCCAACCCTACCCTAACCCTAAACCTAACACTAATTCTAAACCCACAACCCTAACCCCTAACCCCCAACCCTAACCCTAACCCTAACCCTATCCCTATCCCTATCCCTAACCATAACCCTAACCCTAACCCTAAACCTAACCCTAACCCTAACCCTAACCCTATCCCTATCCCTATCCCTATCCCTAACCATAACCCTAACCCTAACCCTAAACCAAACCCTAACCCTAACCCTATCCCTATCCTTAAACCTATCCCTAACCCAAACCCTAACCCTAACCCTAACCCTATCCCTAACCCTATCCCTAACCCTAACCATAACCATAACCCTAACCCTAACCCTATCCCTAACCCTAACCCTATCCCTATACCTAACCCTATCCCTTACCCTAACCCTAACCCTAACCCTAACCCCCTAACCATAACCCTAACCCTGACACCCTAACCTTAACACCATAACCCTAACCCTAACCCTAAACCTAAACCTAACCCTAATTCAACGCTAACCCTTACCCTAACCCTAACCCTAACCTTAAACCTAACCCTAACCCCCTTAAAACACTAACCTTAACCCTAACCCTAACCCTAAACCCCTAAACCCCTAACCCTAACACTAACACTAACCCCCTAACCATAGCCCTAACGCTAACCATAACCCCCTAAAACCCTAACGCCCTAACCCTATCCCTAACCCTAACCGCTAACCCTTACCCTAACCCCAAACCCCTAACCCTAACCCTAAACCCTAACCCCTAACACCTAACCCTATCTCTAACTCTAACCATAACCCTAACCCTAACCTTAAACCTAACCCTAACCCTAACCCTAACCCTAACCTCCTATAACCCTAACCCTAACGCTAACCCTAACGCCGTAAAACTCTAACCCTAACCCTAAACCTAACACTAACCCCCTAATCCTATCCCTAACCCTAACCGCTAACCCTAACACTAACCCCAAACCCCTAACCCTAACCCTAACCCCTAACGCCTAACACCTAACCCTATCTCTAACACTAACCCTAACCCTAACCCTAACCCTAAACTTAACCCTAACCCTAACCCTAACCTCCTAAAACCCTAACCCTAACCCTCTAAAACCCTAACCCTAACCCTAACCCTAACACTAACCCCCTAACCCTAAACCTAACCCTACCCTAACCATAACCCCCTAAAATCCTAACCCCCTAAACCTAACCCTAACCCTAACCCCTAATCCTACCCCTAACCCTAACCCTAAACATATCCCCAAAAGCCTTACCCTAACCCTAACATTAACCCCTAACCCATAACCCCTAACCTTAACCCTAACCCTAACCCCTAATCCTAACCCTAACTCTAACGATAAACATAAAACCCTAACCCTAATCCTAAACCTACCCATAACCCCTAAACCCTAACCCTAAACCTAACCCTAAAACTAACCCTAACCCTAACAACCCTAACCCTAAAAACCCTAACCCTTAACCTAACCCTAACCCTAACCCTAATCTTAACCCTAACCCTAACCCTAACCCTATCAGCCCTAACCCTAACAAACCTAACACTACCCCTACCCATCCTAACCCTAACCACCCTTACCATAAACATCCTAACTCTAACCCTAACCCTAACAACCCATACCCTAACAACCCTAACCCTAACAACCCTAACCCTAACCCCCTAAATCCCTAACCCTAAACCTAAACCCCTAAAAGCCTAACCCTAACTCTAACCCTAACACTAACCCCCTAACCCTAACCCTAACCATAACCTCCTAAAACGCTAACCCCCTAACCCTAAACTTAACCCTAAACCCTAATCCTAACACTAACCCTAACCCTAACCATTACCCCAAAACCCTAACCTTAACCCTAACCCTAACACTAACGACCCTAACCCTAACAACCATAACCGTAAGAACCCTAACCCTAACCCTAACCCTAATCCCCTAAAACCCTAAACAAAACCTAACCCTAAACCTAACCCTAACCCTAACAACCCTAACACTAACAACCATAACCCTAACAACCCTGAACCTAACCATAACACTAACAACCCTAACCCTAACAACCCTAACCCTAACAACTCTAACCCTAACGCTAACTCTAAGCCTAACCCTAACAACCCTAAACCTAACAACCCTAGCCCTTACCTTAACCCTAACCCTAAACTTAACCCTAACAACCCTAACCCTAACAACCGTAACACTAACGCTAACCACCCTAACCCTAACCACCCTAACCCGAACCCGAACCCGAACCCTAACAAACCTAACCCTAATAACCCTAACCCTATCCCTAACCATTAACCCTAAACACTAAACTTAACCGTAACCCTAACCCTAACCCCCTAAAAACCTAACCCCCTATAACTAACCCTAACCCTAACCTTAGCCCTAAACCTAACCCTAACCCTAACCCTAACCCTAAGCTTAACCCCAAACCACTAACCCTAACCCTAATCCTCACCCTAACTCCCTAAAACCCTAACCCGAACCCTAACCCTAACACTAACCCCCTAACCCTAACCCTAACACTAACCCAAACGCTAACATAAACCACCTAAAAGCTTAACCCCCTAACCCTAAACCTAACACTAACCCTAACCCTAACCCTAACCCTAAACCCCCTAAATCCCTAACCCTATCCCTGACCCTAACAACCCTAACACTAACAAACCTAACCCTAACAACCCTAACCCTAACCCTAACCCTAAAAATCCTAACTCTAACAACACTAACCCTAATGCTAACCCTAACCCTAACAACCCTAACCCTAACAACCCTAAACCTTTACCTAATCCTAAGCCTAATCCTAAACCTAAGCCTAAACCTAAGCCTAAGCCTAACCCTAACCCTAACACTATCCCTATCCCTAACCCTATACCCAACCCTATCCCTATCCCTATCCCTATCCAAACCCTAACCCTAACCCTAAACCTAACCCTAACCCTAATCCTAAACCTAACCCTAACCCTAACCCTATTCCTATCTCTATCCCTAAACCTAACTCAAACCCTAACCCTAACCGTAATCCTAACCCTAACGCTAAACCTAAACTTATCCCTATCCCTAATCCTATCCCTATCACTAACCCTAATCTTATACCTATCCCTTACACTAACCCAAACTCTAACCTTAACCCTAACCATAACCCTAACCCTAACCTTATCCCTAACCGTAACCGTACCCCTATCCCTAACCCTATCCCTATCCCAAACCCTAAGCCTACACCTAAGCCTAAGCCCAAGCCTAATCCTAAGCCTAAACCTAAACCTAACCCTAACCCTAACCCTATTCCTATCCCTATCCCTAAACCTAACTCAAACCCTAACCCTAACCGTAACCCTAACCCTATCCCTAAACCTAAACCTATCCCTATCCCTAATCCTATCCCTATCACTAACCCTAATCTTATACCTATCCCTTACACTAACTCAAATTCTAACCCTAACGCTAACCCTAACCCTAACCTTATCCCTAACCCTAACCCTACCCCTATCCCTATCCCTATCCCTATCCCTATCCCTAACCCTAAGCCTACACCTAAGCCTAAGCCCAAGCCTAATCCTAAGCCTAACCCTAACCCTAACCCTAACCCTAACCCTAACCTTAACCCTAACTCAATCCCTATTCCTAACCCTAACGCAATCCCTATCCCTAACACTAACCCTAACAGTAACCATAACCCTAACCCTATACCTATCCCTATCCATATCCCTAACATTAACCCTAACCCTAAACCTATCCGTAAACCTATCCCTATCCCTAACCCTAACCTTATCACTATCCCTAACCCTATCCCTAACCCTAAACCTAAACCTAACACTAACCCTAATCTTAACCCTATCCCTATCCCTAAACCTAACCCTAACCTTAACCCTAACCCTATCCCTATCCCTATCCCTAACCCTAACCCTATCCCTATCCCTAACCCTATCCCAAACCCTAACCCTACCCTTATCACTATTCCTAACCCAATCCCTAACCCTAAACCTAAACCTAATTCTAACCCTAACCCTAACCCTAAACCCATAAGCCTAACCCTAACCTTAACCCTAACCCTAAGCCTAACTCTATCCCTATCCCTATCCTTAACTCTTACCCTAACCCTAACCCTAACCTAACCCTAACCCTAAACCTATCCCTAACCCTGACCCTATCTCTATCCCTAACCCTATACCTAAACCTAACCCTAACCCGATCCCTATGCCTAACCCTAAGCCTAATACTAAGCCTAAGCTAAGCCTAAGCCTAAGCCTAAACCTAAGCCTAACCCTAACCCTAACCCTAACCCTATCCCTATTCCTAACCCTAACCCTATCCCTAACCCTAAACCTAACCCTAACCTTAACCCTAACCCTATCCCTATCCCTATCCCTATCCCTATCCCTATCCCTAACCCTAACCCTATCCCTATCCCTAACCCTATCCCAAACCCTAACCCTAACCTTATCACTATTCCTAACCCAATCCCTAAACCTAAACCTAACACTAACCCTAAACCTAACACTAACCCTAACCCTAAACTTATCCCTAACCCTAACCCTAATTCTAACACTAACCCTAACCCCTAACCCCAAAACCTAACCCCGAACCCCCATCACTAACCCTAACCCTAACCCTAACCCTATCCCTAGCCCTAAGCTTAAGCCTAAGACTAAACCTAAACAAAAGCCTAAACCTAAGCCTAAGCCTAACCCTAACCCTAACCCTATCCCTAACCCTATCCCTTTCCATATCCCTAACCCTAACCCTAACCGAACCCTAACCCTAATCCTATACCTAACCCTAACCCTATCGCTATCCCTAAACCTATCCCTAAACCTAACCCTAACCCTATCCCTAAGCCGAAGCCTAAGACTAAGCCTAAGCCTTAGCCTAAGCCTAAGCCTAAGCCTAAGCCTAACCCTAACCCTAACCCTATAGCTATCCCTAACCCTAACCCTAACACAAACCCTAACCCTAACCGTAACCCTAACCCTATCCCTATCCCTAAACCTATCCCTATCACTAACCCTAACCTTATCACTATCCCAAACCCTATCCTAACACTAACCCTAAACCTAAACCTAAACTAACACTAAACCTAACACTAATCCTAACCCTAACCCTAAACCTATCCCTAACCCTAACCCTAACCCTATACCTAACCCTAAGCCTAACCCTAACCCTAACACTAACCCTAACCCTATCCCTATCCCTAAACCGATCCCTACCCCTACTCCTACCCATAACCCTAACCCTAACCCCTAACCCCCAAACCTAACCCCGAACCCCCAACCCTAACCCTAACCCTAAACCTAACACTAATTCCAAACCCCCAACCCTAACCCCTAACCCCCAACCCTAACCCTAACCCTATCCCTATCCCTATCCCTAACCATAACCCTAACCCTAACCCTAACCCTAAACCTAACCCTAACCCTAGCCCTAACCCTATCCCTATCCCTATCCCTAACCATAACCCTAACCCTAACATTAAACCAAACCCTAACCCTAACCCTATCCCTATCCTTAAACCTATCCCTAACCCAAACCCTAACCCTAACCCTAACCCTAACCCTATCCCTAACCCTATCCCTAACCCTAACCATAACCATAACCCTAACCCTAACCCTATCCCTAACCCTAACCCTATCCCTATACCTAACCCTATCCCTTACCCTAACCCTAACCCTAACCCCCTAACCATAACCCTAACCCTGACACCCTAACCTTAACACCATAACCCTAACCCTAACCCTAACCCTAAACCTAACCCTAATTCAACGTTAACCCTTACCCTAACCCTAATCCTAAACTTAAACCTAACCCTAACCCCCTTAAAACACTAACCTTAACCCTAACCCTAACCCTAAACCCCTAAAACCCTAACCCTAACACTAACACTAACCCCCTAACCATAGCCCTTACGCTAACCATAACCCCCTAAAACCCTAACGCCCTAACCCTATCCCTAACCCTAACCGCTAACCCTTACCCTAACCCCAAACCCCTAACCCTAACCCTAAACCCTAACCCCTAACACCTAACCCTATCTCTAACTCTAACCCTAACCCTAACCCTAACCCTAAACCTAACCCTAACCCTAACCCTAACCTCCTAAAACCCTAACCCTAACGCCCTAAAACTCTAACCCTAACCCTAACCCTAACACTAACCCCCTAATCCTATCCCTAACCCTAACCACTAACCCTAACCCTAACCCCAAACCCCTAACCCTAACCCTAACCCCTAACCCCTAACACCTAACCCTATCTCTAACCCTAACCCTAACCCTAACCCTAAACTTAACCCTAACCCTAACCCTAACCTCCTAAAACCCTAACCCTAACCCTCTAAAACCCTAACCCTAACCCTAACCCTAACACTAACCCCCTAACCCTAAACTTAACCCTACCCTAACCTTAACCCCCTAAAACCCTAACCCCCTAAACCTAACCCTAACCCTAACCCCTAATCCTACCCCTAACCCTAACCCTAAACATAACCCCAAAAGCCTTACCCTAACCCTAACATTAACCCCTAACCCATAACCCCTACCCTTAACCCTAACCTTTACCCCTAATCCTAACCCTAACCCTAACGATAAACCTAAAACCCAAACCCTAATCCTAACCCTACCCATAACCCCTAAACCCTAACCCTAAAACTAACCCTAACCCTAACAACCCTAACCCTAAAAACCCTAACCCTTAACCTAACCCTAACCCTAACCCTAACCTTAACCCTAACCCTAACCCTAACCCTATCAGCCCTAACCCTAACAAACCTAACACTACCCCTAACCATCCTAACCCTAACCACCCTTACCATAACCATCCTAACTCTAACCCTAACCCTAACAACCCAAACCCTAACAACCCTAACCCTAACAACCCTAACCCTAACCCCCTAAATCCCTAACCCTAACCCTAACCCTAAACCTAAACCCCTAAAAGCCTAACCCTAACCCTAACCCTAACACTAACCCCCTAACCCTAACCCTAACCATAACCTCCTAAAACGCTAACCCCCTAACCCTAAACTTAACCCTAAACCCTAATCCTAACACTAACCCTAACCCTAACCATTACCCCAAAACCCTAACCTTAACCCTAACCCTAACACTAACGACCCTAACCCTAACAACCATAACCGTAAGAACCCTAACCCTAACCCTAACCCTAATCCCCTAAAACCCTAAACAAAACCTAACCCTAAACCTAACCCTAACCCTAACAACCCTAACACTAACAACCATAACCCTAACAACCCTGAACCTAACCATAACACTAACAACCCTAACCCTAACAACCCTAACCCTAACAACTCTAACCCTAACGCTAACTCTAAGCCTAACCCTAACAACCCTAAACCTAACAACCCTAGCCCTTACCTTAACCCTAACCCTAAACTTAATCCTAACAACCCTAACCCTAACAACCGTAACACTAACCCTAACCACCCTAACCCTAACCACCCTAACCCTAACCCGAACCCGAACCCTAACAAACCTAACCCTAACAACCCTAACCCTAACAACCCTAACCCTATCCCTAACCATTAACCCTAAACCCTAAACTTAACCGTAACCCTAACCCTAACCCTAACCCCCTAAAAACCTAACCCCCTATAACTAACCCTAACCCTAACCGTAACCCCTAAACCTAACCCTAACCCTAACCCTAAGCTTAACCCCAAACCACTAACCCTAACCCTAATCCTCACCCTAACTCCCTAAAACCCTAACCCGAACCCTAACCCTAACACTTACCCCCTAACCCTAACCCTAACCCTAACACTAACCCAAACCCTAACATAAACCACCTAAAAGCTTAACCCCCTAACCCTAACCTAACCCTAAACCTAACACTAACCCTAACCCTAACCCTAACCCTAAACCCCCTAAATCCCTAACCCTATCCCTGACCCTAACAACCCTAACACTAACAAACCTAACCCTAACAACCCTAACCCTAACACTAACACTAACAATCCTAACCCTAACAACACTAACCCTAATGCTAACCCTAACCCTAACCCTAACCCTAACAACCCTAAACCTTTACCTAACCCTAAGCCTAATCCTAAACCTAAGGCTAAGCCTAAGCCTAAGCCTAACCCTAACCCTAACCGTATCCCTATTCCTAACCCTATACGCAACCCTATCCCTATCCCTATCCCTATCCAAACCCTAACCCTAACCCTAAACCTAACCCTAAACCTAATCCTAACCCTAACCCTAACCCTATCCCTATACCTAACTCAAACCCTAACCCGAACCGTAACTCTAACCCTATCCCTAAACCTATCCCTATCCCTAATCCTATCCCTATCACTAACCCTAATCTTATACCTATCCCTTACACTAACCCAAACTCTAACCCTAACCCTAACCCTAACCCTAACCCTAACCCTATCCCTAACCCTAACCCTATCCCTATCCCTATTCCTATCCCTAACCCTAAGCCTACACCTAAGCCTAAGCCCAAGCCTAATCCTAAGCCTAACTCTAACCCTAACCCGAACCTTAACCTTAACCCTAACTCAATCCCTATTCCTAACCCTAACCCAATCCCTATCCCTAACACTAACCCTAACAGTAACCATAACGCTAAACATAACCCTAACCCTATACCTATCCCTATCCATATCCCTAACATTAACCCTAACCCTAAACCTATCCGTAAACCTATCCCTATCCCTAACCCTAACCTTATCACTATCCCTAACCCTATCCCTAACCCTAAACCTAAACCTAACACTAACCCTAACCCTAATCCTAACCCTATCCCTATCCCTACACCGAACCCTACACCTACCCCTAACCCTAACCCTAACCCAAAAGCTAACCCCAAAACCCCAACCCTAACCCCTAACCCCCAAATCTAAACCTAACCCTAAACCTAAGCCTATCCCTATCCCTATCCCTATCCCTAAACCTATCCCTAACCTTAACCCTAACCCTAACACTATCCCTATCCCTATCCCTAAGGCTAATCCTAAGGCTAACCCTAACCCTAACCCTTAACCTAACCCTAAACCTAACCTTAACCCTAACCCTAAACCAATGCTAACCCTAACCCTAACCCTAACCCTAAACCCATAAGCCTAACCCTAACCTTAACCCTAACCCTAACCCTAACCCTAAGCCTAACTCTATCCCTATCCCTATCCTTAACTCTTAACCTAACCCTAACCCTAACCTAACCCTAACCCTAAACCTATCCCAAACCCTGATCCTATCTCTATCCCTAATCCTATACCTAAACCTAACCCTAACCCGATCCCTATGCCTAACCCTAAGCCTAATACTAAGCCTAAGCTAAGCCTAAGCCTAAGCCTAAGCCTAAACCTAAGCCTAACCCTAACCCTAACCCTATCCCTATTCCTAACCCTAACCCTATCCCTAACCCTAAACCTAATCCTAACCTTAACCCTAACCCTATCCCTATCCCTATCCCTATCCCTATCCCTAACCCTATCCCTATCCCTAACCCTATCCCAAACCCTAACCTTACCCTTATCACTATTCCTAACCCAATCCCTAACCCTAAACCTAAACCTAAACCTAACCCTAACCCTAACCCTAACCCTAAACCCATAAGCCTAACCCTAACCTTAACCCTAACCCTAACCCTAACCCTAACCCTAAGCCTAACTCTATCCCTATCCCTATCCTTAACTCTTACCCTAACCCTAACCCTAACCTAACCCTAACCCTAAACCTATCCCTAACCCTGACCCTATCTCTATCCCTAACCCTATACCTAAACCTAACCCGATCCCTATGTCTAACCCTAAGCCTAATACTAAGCCTAAGCTAAGCCTAAGCCTAAGCCTAAACCTAAGCCTGACTCTAACCCTAACCCTAACCCTATCCCTAACCCTATCCCTTTCCATATCCCTAACCCTAACCCTAACCGAACCCTAACCCTCCCTAACCCTAACACTAACCGAACCCTAACCCTAACCCTATACCTAACCCTAACCCTATCGCTATCTCTAAACCTATCCCTAAACCTAACCCTAACCCTATCCCTAAGCCGAAGCCTAAGCCTAAGCCTAAGCCTTAGCCTAAGCCTAAGCCTAAGCCTAAGCCTAACCCTAACCCTAACCCTATACCTATCCCTAACCCTAACCCTAACCCTAACACAAACCCTAACCCTAACCGTAACCCTAACCCGATCCCTAACCCTAACCTATCCCTATCCCTAAACCTATCCCTATCACTAACCCTAACCTTATCACTATCCCTAACCCTATCCCAACACTAACCCTAAACCTAAACCTAACACTAACACTAAACCTAACACTAATCCTAACCCTAACCCTAAACCTATCCCTAACCCTAACCCGAATCCTAACCCTAACCCTATACCTAACCCTAAGCCTAACCCTAACCATAACACTAACCCTAACCCTATCCCTATCCCTAAACCGATCCCTACCCCTACTCCTACCCATAACCCTAACCCTAACCCTAACCCTAACCCCTAACCCCCAAACCTAACCCCGAACCCCCAACCCTACCCTAACCCTAAACCTAACACTAATTCCAAACCCCAACCCTAACCCCTAACCCTAAACCTAACCCTAACCCTAACCCTATCCCTATCCCTATCCCTAACCCTAACCCTAACCCTAACCCTAAACCTAACCCTAACCCAAACCCTATCCCTATCCTTAAACCTATCCCTAACCTAAACCCTAACCCTAACCCTAAGCCTAACCCTATCCCTAACCCTATCCCTAACCATAACCATAACCCTAACCCTGACCCTAACCCTATCCCTAACCCTAACCCTACCCCTATCCCTAAACCTATCCCTTACCCTAACAGTAACCCTAACCCGAACCCCCTAACCATAAGCCTAACCCTGACACCCTAACCTTAACACCGTAACCCTAACCCTAACCCTAAACCTAACCCTAACTCTAACACTAACCCTAACCCTAATTCAAAGCTAACCCTTACCCTAACCCTAACCCTAACCTTAAACCTAACCCTAACCCCCTTAAAACACTAACCTTAACCCTAACCCTAAACCCCTAAAACCCTAACCCTAACCCTAACACTAACACTAACCCCCTAACCATAGCCCTAACGCTAACCATAACCCCCTAAAACCCTAACGCCCTAACCCTAACCCTAACCCCTAATCCTAACCCTAACCATAACCATAACCACAAAACCGTAACCCTAACCCTAACCCCTAACCCCTACCCCTACCCCTAACCCTAACCCTAACCCTAACAACCCTAATCCTAACAAACTAACCCTAACAACCCTAACACTAACAACAATAACCCTAACAACCCTAACTCTAACAACCCTAACCCTAACCCAAATCCTAACCCCCTAAAACCCTAACCCTAACCCTAATCCTAACCCTAACCCTAACAAGCCTAACACTAACAACCATAAACCTAACAACCCAAACCCTAGCCCTAACACTAACACTAACAACGCAAACCCTAACAACCCTAACCCTAACAACCCTAACCCTAAACATAACCCTAACACTAACAACCCTAACCCTAAAACCCTAACCCTTACCGTAACCTTAACCCTAACCCTAACCTTAACCCTAACCCTAACCCTAACCCTAACCCTAACCCTAGCAACCCTAACCCTAACAACCCTAACACTAACCCTAACCACCCTAACCATAACCACCCTAACCATAACCATCCTAACCCTACCCTAACTCTAACAACCCTAACCCTAACAACCCTAACCCTAACAACCCTAACTCTAACAACCCTAACCCTAACTCTAATCCTAACCCTTAAACCTAAACCCTAAACCCTGAACCTAACCCTAACCCTAAATCTAACTCTAACACTAACCCCCTAAAACCCTAACCCCCTAACCCTATCTCTAACCCTAACCGCTAACCCTTACCTTAACCCCAAACCCCTAACCAGAACCCTAAACCCTAACCCCTAACACCTAACCCTATCTCTAACTCTAACCCTAACCCTAACCCTGACCCTGACCCTAAACCTAACCCTAACCCTAACCCTAACGCTAACCTCCTAAAACCCTAACCCTAACCCTAACCCTAACCCTAACGCCCTAAACTCTAACCCTAACCCTAACCCTAACACTAACCCCCTAACCCTATCCCTAACCCTAACCGCTAACCTTAACCCTAACCCCAAACCCCTAACCCTAACCCTAAACCCTAACCCCTAACACCTAACCCTATCTCTAACCCTAACCCTAACCCTATCCCTAACCCTAAAATTAACCCTAACCCTAACCCTAACCCTAACCTCCTAAAACCCTAACCCTAATCCTAACCCTAACCCTCTAAAACCCTAACCCTAACCTTAACCCTAACACTAACCCCCTAACCCTAAATCTAACCCTACCCTAACCATAACCCCCTAAAACCCTAACCCCCTAAACCTAACCTAACCCTAACCCCTAATCCTACCCCTACCCCTAACCCTAAACCCTAACCCCTAACACCTAACCCTATCTCTAACTCTAAACCTAACCCTAACCCTAACCTTAACCCCTAACCCATAACCCCTAACCCTAACCCTAAACCTAACCCTAACTCTAACCCTAACCATAAACACCCTAATACCCTAACACTAACAACTCTAACCCTAACAACCTAACCCTAACAACCCAAACCCTAACCCTAACCCCCTAAAACCTAACCCTAACGCTAACCCTAACCCCCTAAAACCCTAACCCTAACCCCCTAAAACCCTAACCCTAACGCTAACCCTAACCCCCTAAATCCCTAACCCGTAACACTAACCCTAAACATAACCGCCTAAAACCCTCACCCCCAACCCTAAACCTAAACCCTAATCCTTACCCTAACCCTAACCCTAAAACCCTAACCCTAACCCCTAACCCCTAACCCCTAACCCTAACCATAACCATAACCCCTAAAACCCTAACTCCCTAACCCTAACCCTAACCCTGACCCCTAATCCTAAGCCTAACCATAACCCTAATCATAACCCAAAATCCTAACCGTAGCCCTAACCCTAACTCATAACCCATAACCCCTAACCCTAACCCTAACCCTTAACCCTAAACCCTAAACCCTAAACCTAACCCTACCTAACCCTAACCCTAACTCAAACCCTAAACCCCTAAACCCTAACACACTAACCCTATCCCTAACCCTAACCCCTAACCCTAACCCTAACCCTAACCCCAAACCCCTAACCCTAACCCTAACCCCTAACCCCTAACCCATAACCCTAACTCTAACCCTAACCCTAACCTTAACCCTAACTCTAACCTCCTAAAACCCTAACCCTAACCCTCACCCTAATCCTAACCTCCAAAAACCCTAACCCTAACTCTAACCCTAACACTAACCCCCTAACCCTAAAGCTAACCCTAACCCTAACCATAACACCATAAAACCCTAACCCCCTAAGCCTAACCCTAACACTAACCCCTAATCCTAACCCTATACCTAACCCTAACCAAAACCCCAAAACCCTAACCATAACCCTAACACTAACCCCTAACCCCTAAAACCTAACCCTAACCCTAACCCTAACCCTAAACCTAACCCTAACCCTAACCCTAACCCTAAAACCCCTAAACCCTAACACTAACAACCCTAACCCTAACAACCCTAACCCTAACAACCCTAACACTAACCCTAACCACCTTAACCCTAACCACGCTAACCATAACCACCCTAACCCTAACAACCCTAACCCTAACAAAGTACTCTAACAACCCTAACCATATCAACCCTAACCCTAACAACAATAACCCTATCAACCCTAACCCTATAAACCCTAACCCTAACCCAAACCCTAAACCTAATTCCCTAAAACCCTAACCCTAATCCTAACCCTAACCCTAACCCTAACAAGCCTAACACTAACAACCCTAAACCTAACAACCTTAACCCTAACCATAACCCCTTAAAACCCTAACCCCCTAACCCTAACCCTAACCCCTAATCCTACCCCTAACCCTAACCCTAACCATAACCCCAAAACCCTTACCCTAACCCTAACCTTAACCCCTAACCCATAATCCCTAAACCTAACCCTAACCCTAACCCTAACCCTAACCTTAACCCTAAACCTAACCCTAACTCTCACCCTAACCCTAAACCCCCTAATACCCTAACACTAACAACGCTAACCCTAACAACCCTAACCCTAACAACCCTAACCCTAACCCTAACCCCCTAAAACCCTAACCCTAGCGCTAACCCTAACCCCTTAAAACCCTAACCCTAACCCCCTAAAACCCTAACC